>NC_056750.1:299111286-299138118 GCF_019279795.1 Protopterus annectens
TGTGTGTGTGTATATATATATATATATATATATATATATATATATATATATATATATATATATATACACACACACACACACATTTATATGTCATGGATGGGTACCAAGTCTTTCATTCTACTTAACCAAAAAAAAAAATCTGCAAACCCCAACCATTGAACATGCAAAATAATTTAACAAAGATTAATCTAAAAGAAAAACATCACTGAGACAAACAGACATTTCATCCCACCAACTGCCACCAATTTTATAGGTTCATAGGTAGTTATTAGGCATGCAGTCCAGGAGGCCATTAAGGAGCCTAGCCCAAATTACTGATTGCTCCAAATCACTTTTTGGTTAAGTGGCTCAAAGTCACACAGTAGGCAAGTAAAGGTAGAAAGATTCAAACCCTGTTCCATTGGCACAGGAAGTAGCTCATTAACAAATCATAGCTTTAGTCCTCTGTACTAGCTGCCATACTTAAAGGACAGAGGCTATGGTCTTACAGTATGCACCTCTGCCGCCATTTAATATGCAATGGCCATCCCATGTGCACTAAATAATATAAGGTGGGCAATTCACCTTAAGAGCTTATGGTAAAGGTAAACTGCTGCCTCAGGTGATAGCCAATACCTGCCAAACCCAGGTAAGCTTTGCACTGATTATTTGTAGATCAGAGTTATAATTATTGGCTCCCTATGTTTTCACCCACCTCAGACTGAGCCTTGTTTTATCCACTGGACTCTTATTTTCCAGGAGGATTCTAATACCAGTACCTCCTTTGCTGTCTTTACAGGTGCTCTGGTACAAGGCAGACTACTCCAGCATACCAATAAAAAAATAATACTATTTATCCTAAAAATAAACCAACCATTAAATATGTTATGTTAGCGATAACTTGAGCAGTAACTCTTCGAAATGTGAAAGCCTGAAGTTTTACACTATTTAAATAAAAATACTGTTAAGCTGATTAATAGATAACCAGCCACAAGAATTTAAGATTTGAAGAATAGTTTACTTGAAATAAATATTAAGTGATGAACTTTGTAAAGTCAAATATGCAAATGACCATGAATATATACAACAAAAATACAAAATAAACAGTTTTAAACAGAGAGGCGGCATACAGAAGAATGCTTAACAGCTTATTTAGACCTATTTCTGCAAGTAACTAAATATATAGTTGACTTTATCTACCTGTGATTTAGAAATCCTAACAGTACTTGTACAATTTCACAGACTGATAATTTCCAGCTTCAACTCTGATTAGGAATGCAGACCACTTGTGTGCACTTAAGAAAGAAAGCATCAACTTTTATAACTAACCATCTTTCTTTCTACATAAAAAGAGTCCCAGGCAGTCTTGCCTGTTTTCTTCAGTTTAAATGAGGCTTTTCCTTGGAGGTGGATTTTGAGTGTACTAATCTAGTGTAATCACTTTTTAAAGCTTACAGCATTGCAAATGTATATAGATATGAGAAGTACAATTGTTTTCTGTTTCTAACAGTTTTGCTGTATTTCCACTGAAAGCAATCACATAATTCACTGTAATTCACATTTGTTTAAATTGTGTTATACCTTTTATGTACAGTAGTTTTACAGCAACCACAGTTTTTTTTTTTTTTTTTAGAGAAAATACATTTATTTTACCTTAATACTGCTTCTCACCACAAAGTGGGACCCAATATAAATAAATACAAAATATCCAATAACTAAGCCATTAGTTGAACTTAAGCAGTCCAGGACTACTTATTTTATCATCAAACTTCACACAAAACTCTAAATTAAATGCTCCAGTACAGTTTTTTTTAACTGTAGCAAGCTACAAACATTTGCTACAGTTTATACCCCCCACGGAACACTACAGTGCTTAGGTTTTAGTGGAAAAATTTCTTTTGAACTATAGAAAACTGTTTGCTACAAATGGAGCAAGCAGGTGTTACAGTTTTGACCACTCAGGGAATGCTGTATTGCTCAGGTTTGACTGCAAATGGAATACTGTTTTTTTAAAAGCTGGTATACACTAAAGAGATATCAGGATTGCATGGCCAGTTGTACCCCCTAACACTTTGCGAAACAGAGTGGTTGCTACATTCATCTCACATTATTTTCTAACATGGTAGAAGCTAAGTGAGATTGATTACACTGTCTGAAAAGTTATTTCCATGTCTTAAATCTTAAAAAGACACATCAAAACATGTTTTTATATGGGGGGCTTTGCACCCATGACCCCTTATATATATGAACTCCACAGTCACATGGTCTTGATCCAAGTGAACAATTTGAAACATACCTCTCAAGTGTTTCTCATTATAGTAGTAGAAACACAGAGAGAGAGAGAGAGAGAATTTACATATTATTCCTCAAGGCACAGTGACTGGGCTAGAATTGACATAAATTATATCTTACAGGAATATGTGCATTTAATTGAGAACTTTGATACACAGCCAATAGCTGTTTCAATCATGCACCAATAATTACTAAGCTAAAAATGCAGGCTAATGAAGTAAAGATGAGAAGCTGGTGCTTCCACACCTACCTAATAAAAAAGGGGAATTTAAGGAATGGGTAGTATAAATTATTCAGGAGTTATTAAGGAAGATAGAAATGAGTGGGATAAAATGAATGTGGAGTTTAAAATATGGAAGAAATAAAAAAAAAGACCTCTGCTTAAGAAGTAAGAAGAATTATTTAGATAGACTGACAAAAGTTAAATTATTGCAGAATAAGAGGAATCTCACAGAACAAGAAGAGGTGCAACTGCAGAGTGCTCAAGAGATAAGGGAGTACCTGAACAATATGCATGAGTTTAGAAAGATTGCTATTAAGCAACTGTTTAAAACTCCAGAGCACAAAAACGTTTGGTATAAAGACCTAGGCATCAAAAAGTAGAAAGGGTTTTTGCCAAACTTAGAGAGCTTATAATAAGAAAAATAATGATAGATCCTGCAAAGGTATTAAAGATGTTTGGAAATTTTATAAAAAATTGTATAAAGCAGAGAAGTGGAGAAATCAAGAAAAAGCACAAATGGAAATATTTATGGAAGACTTAGATATACCAAGGTTAGAGGTAGATGAGGCTCAACAATTAACAGTTAATATAGGAGGAGATGAGTTAAAATGGTGATGTAAAACCAATTGCAGAAAAGTCTCCAGGAGCAGATGGCATTCCTATGAAAATTTAGATGCTACAAGGGAAGAAAGTGAAATGATCTGGAAAGTTTCAAATACAAATCCCTTGAATCTGGATAAAGTAACCAACGATAAAAGTATAATGTTCCAAAAAAGCCACCAACTCGTTGGAATACACATGGCAAAACAATACTTTAATAAAAAATAGTAAAAATATATAAAACATATGAGCACTTTTACAGAGTCCTCTCTGCTTGCCTGAGGAAGCAGAGAGGACTCTGTAAAAGCGCTCACATGTTTTATTTATTTTTACTATTTTTTTTATTGAAGTGTTGTTTTGCCGTGTGTATTCCAATGAGTTGATGGCTTTTTTAGATCTGGAAAGTTTGTTTGTATTTTAAAAGGAAGGGAAGCACCAACATCCCATAAAAAAATCTGTGAAGCTCTTATGTGTAAAGATGGTCGAGATCATCTTCATATAGGCCCATTTTAATTTTAACCTATGATTATAAAATGTTTGCATATAATGGCTAAAAGAATGACAAAGGTTTTGCGAAAATTGATAGACATGGATCATTGTGGTTTTGTGGAAGGAAGCAAACATTTGACAGCTTTAATAGAACAAGGATGATCCAGAGGGAGATAAGATAATACAGATAATACAGTTGTTGTTGGTGGGTCTTGATGCAGAGAAAGCATTCAACAAAGTAAGCTGGGATTTTATTTGTAGGGCAGTGTAAGCATTTGCATTTCCTGATATAAGGTTAATTAGGAGGATATATTGGAAGCAAAAATAAAAGTGGGAGGGTTTCTGTCTGATAACAAAGAGGACCCAGGCAGTATGCTTCTTTCCCCTTTATTTGCATTACATTTATCACCACTGGCAAACAAAATTAAGTGACTCAGAAATCCAAGCATATAATTGGCATGGTTTTCAAGAAAAGTTGGCTTTATTTGCAGATGATATTATTTTATACCTGATAGAACCAGAAAAAGACATCTCAGTGTTATGGAACATTATGAGGCAGTTTCTTTTTTTGTGATATAAAATTAATGAAGATAAAACAAAGGCTGTAGCTTAAACTATGTTCTCACAAATGACTTTATTCAGCAATACCCCTATCTATGGGAACATGAGAAAATGAAGTATTTGGGAGTATGGGTTAAAAAAGATTCTGTTATGGAAGGTAAGGATATGTGGGTAGAGACTAAAAAGATAATACCAAAACTGGAAACAGAATGATGTCCTTCAAGGATGCAACTGCAGTCCTGACATATGGGTTGTCCTGCCTCAGGCAGCCCTTCGGTCGGATTCCAAAGTCTGGGTCCGGCGTCGGCTGATGTCGCCCTTTCACCCAAGGTCAGAGCGCCTGGGGTATAAAAACGTCAGCCGACGCCATCTTCTTCAGTCTTTCTTGCCGCGTGGCGCACGAAGCAGAAGCAGTTCACAAGTGCCGGTCGACCAGCTCCTGTGTTTTCAGCTACTGAAGTCTTCAAAAAAGCTAAGTACCCCATTGGGGACCTTTTCTTGCCTCAGCCGATGTCAGATAATAGTGAAAAAGTTAATAATTGTTTAACTTGTGGGAAACAAATACCTCATAAGGATTTCCACTCTTACTGCTTACCCTGCCTAGGCCCAGAACACAACGTCTCGGCCTGTGCAGCTTGTGCCTCTTTCAATAAACGCACTCTTAGGCGTCGGTCAGAGTTTGCACAGGATTATGTTGGGGAAGATTTCTGTTATATCATGCCGTCGGAGCTTCCGACAGCACATTTACCTAAAAAACGGAAGGATAAGGACCGACACCCACGGTCTCGGCCGACACCATGCTTAGGCCTACCGTGAGTGTCTCGGTCTCTTCTGAGCCGGTTTCACAACCGCTACAGACCAACGACACCGCTCCACCGGTTACTTCGGTACCAGAGGCCAGCTCGGTGCCGGTTCCTGTTCTCCCCTCTGAGACCGTAGCCCAGGATATTTCTGACACCATTTCAGTGGATAAGACTACTCCAGCATGTGGGGCTGCCAGGCCTCCAGTGTCTATGTCCATTAAGGCCTACACACGTGCCAAGGCTGCCAAACAGGCTAAGTCTCTCCCTCCAAGATCTGTTTCTCTGGGATCCACTTCTGGTTCTCAAATTTTAAGTTTAGCTGAGGACCTTATTTCTTTAATTAGGGGTTCACAGCCTCCTCCAGATAGAGGCTCTCAGCCGCCTTCTGACAAGAGGCTTAGGGTTGAGCAGGTAGACTCCAAGTCCTCCGATGAGGCCTCAGGTGATTCTGCACATTCAGACTACCAGGAGGAGGCCTTCCCGGCCTACGAGGATTCTGATGCGGAGGAATCTATTCCCTCTGCTTCTCCGCCTGAGGAGTTTTCCTTTGGGGAAACGCTTCATTCCATGAGGGAACACTTCAAATGGCAAGGCCAAGAATACTCAGATTCTAGGAAAAGGTTAAGGGAATTTTTAAAACTACCTCAGCATAGACCCTTAGCTATTCCTCCAGTTTTAAATGTTTTAGATGATGTGTACTTAGAATCTAGTGTTTCCCCTGACTCCCTCCCCCCTGCTCCTGTCAAGCCAGACAGATACTACAGGGTCCTAGACACACATCAATTTCTGTACAAGGGCCATACTGCTGACCCTGAAACTATTTCTCAGGGGCCTAAAGGGGTTTCCTCCACTACTGCTAAGAACCCACTCCCTTCGGAAAGAGATTCTAGGGCTTTAGAAAGGTGGGGCAAGAAAGTATATACATCTTCCACCCTTTCTATGCGAGCATTAAATTGTCAATTTCATATGATTCAGTATCAGGAATACATGTTGGATGACTTGCAAAAGAAACTGGCTTCCCCTGAACCATTAGATAGAAAGGGGTTATAGGAATTGGTTCATAATACTAAGCAGGTTAGCAGCCATTTCCTTCAGTGTGGATATGATGCATTGGAAGCTTCATGTAGAGCAGCAATGACAGGTGCGGTCATACGCAGACATGCTTGGTTAAAGGAACAAACATTGCCAGACCATGTGAAAATTAAGCTTTTGGATGCACCACTAGAGAAACATAAGCTATTTGGTGCTACCGCACAAGAGGTTTTAAAGAAAATAGAGGAAAAGGCAAAATCAGTGCAAACAGTCAAAGATTTCCTCCAGGTATAGCCTCCAAGATTCAGCAGGATTTGGCCTTCTAAGCATTGGTCCTTTCCTGACACAGACAAATTTCAAAGAGGCAAAAACAGATGTGGCAGAGGTAGAGGGCAAACTCGAGGCTCCTACAGAGGACGTCAATGGCAGCCTCCGAACCAGAGAGGTGGGGCAGGACCTTCCCCTGCTCCACCAGGACAATCTCAATGACTTGACTTTGACTCCGCCATCCAGGGCTCAATTAGAAGCACCTTTGGGCGGAAAATTATCTTTATTCTTACAAAATTGGCACAATATTACAAAGGACAAATGGATACTGGAGATAATAGACAAAGGATACAGATTCCATTTTCATACACTACCAACAAGACATGGCAGGCCAAACCTGCCATCAAATCAAAGGGCAGAGGCACTCAAACAAATAACAAACCTACTTCAAATAAGAGCAATAGAAAAGGTTCCTTCTGCAGAACAAGGACAAGGATTTTATTCAAGACTGTTCCTTGTTCCAAGAAAAGAAAACCAATGGAGACCCATTCTGGACTTGTCCGCACTGAATACTTACCTTATTGTGCCAAAATTCAAAATGCTGACTTTACAGCAACTCCTTCCCATGCTGGGCAAGGGATCTTGGCTGGTAACTCTGGACCTCAAGGAGGCATACCTGCATGTCCCAATCAGACAAAGTTGCAGAAGATACCTCAGATTTCTTGCAGGCTCAGAGCATTATCAATTCTCAGCATTGCCCTTTGGCTTATCTACTGCGCCCAGAGTGTTCACGAAATGCCTGGCATCAGTAATTGCACATTGCAGACTTCAGGGGATACAAATATACCCTTACCTGGATGACTGCCTTATACAAGCGGACAGCCAACAAGCCTTGTTAAAAAACTTGGACTATGTCATTCACCTACTGCAGGCCTTGGGATACACAGTCAATATTCAGAAATCAAGTCTCGTACCATCCCAACAAATACCTTTCCTGGGTGCCACACTGGACACAACCCAGATGGCGTTTCTGACAAAAGAAAAACAAAAACAATTACCAGAATACTTCAGAAGATTGGCAACACACACCCAGATGACTGCAAGGAAAATCCTGCAGGCCCTGGGTTTCATGGCATCTTGCATTCTTCTGATTCCACATGCAAGGCTGCATATGAGGAAACTACAATGGTATCTAAAAAGTCTATGGTCTCAGCACAGCCACAGCCTGGAAACATTGATCCCACTCATTCCATGCCTTCAAAAGGAATTTCTGTGGTGGGCTCAAGCAAGCCAGATAAACAAAGGTCTGCCTTTCAGCAAGCCTCATACAAGTCAAACCATAACAGACACCTCAGACCATGGATGGGGGGCGCACATGGAGGGCAGATGCATTCAAGGACAATGGACACAAAAAGAAAAGCACCTGCATATCAACCAAAAAGAAATGCTGGCAGTGATACATGCAATCAAGGCCTTCGAAAAGTTCATGCATCGGGGCCATCTACTAATAAAGACAGACAATACCACAGTTATGTGGTACATAAACAAGCAAGGAGGTACCCATTCCTACCCTCTTTGCAGACTGGCAATGAATCTCTAGGATATTTCCCTACAATTGAAAATAGAGCTACAATCCCAGTTTGTACCAGGGAAGGACAATGTTCTGGTGGACAGCCTAAGCAGAAACATCATGGATCCACACGAATGGATGTTGCATCCAGACATTTTCTTACAAATAGCTCAAGCATGGGGAAGGCCGGATATAGATCTTTTTGCCTCCCACTTCAATCACCATCTGAGAAAGTTTTGCACAAGGACATACCATCCTCAAGCATGGAAGGTGGACGCTCTCTCCTTCAGTTGGAACTCTCTAACACTATATGCCTTCCCACCTCTTCCTTTGATGACCAAGGTGTCACTAAAGATCAAGACAGAGCAACCGAAAGTCATACTGATAGCTCCAGACTGGCCAAGATAACACTGGTACTCCCTGCTATGGAGCTCGACACACACCAATCCGTGGCTCCTTCCTCAATGGCCACTTCTTCTGACACAGCACAATTACAGGACACTACACCCCAGCTTGAAAACATTGAAGCTGACAACTTGGAAGATTCCATGACTATTACTCAGGATGCACTTTCCAAAAGGGTAAAAGATATCATCCTGGAGGTGCGCAGACCTTCCACTAGAAAAACATACTCAGCAAAATGGAAGAGATTTCTTATCTGTAACAGCAAAAAGGGTCAAGACCCATCAGTGATGAGCATTCCACAGATCCTGGAATACTTGGCTGAAATGCTCCACAATGGTCTTTCATATTCTTCCATAAAAATATATGCTTCAGCAATATCTGCCAAATATAACACTGATCCGCCTGTATTTTCTCACCCATTGCTAAGACAGTTTCTAAGAGGTATAAAGAACATCAACCCTCCAAGGAAACCACCAGTGCCTGCATGGGACCTCAACTTCATGCTGGAAAAATTAACTCTTCCTCCCTTTGAACCAGCAGCATCTTCAGAGTTGCAATTTCTGTCTTGGAAGACAGCCTTCCTTCTGGCAGTAACCTCAGCAAGAAGAGTCTCTGAGCTACAGGCCCTTATGGCAATACAACCATTTCTCATTTTTCACCAGGACAGAGTTTCTTTGAGAACCAATCCATCATTCATGCCAAAGGTGGTATCCAGGGTGTTCCTGAATCAAGCTATTCACCTGCCTACCTTCTTTCCCAATCCTCAAAATAAAGGAGAGAGACTTCTGCACACCTTGGACATACACAGACAGTTGCGCTACTACTTGGACAGAACAAAGTCTTTCAGAAAATCTGACCAGCTTTTTGTAGCTTGCGCTGCTGGATTGCAGGGAAAAGCAATTTCCAAACAGACAATTTCTAAATGGATTGGAAATTGCATTCGATTCTGCTACTCTTTTCATGGAAAAACTGTGCCAGCTGACATCAGGCCACATTCCACCAGAGCTACAGCCACCTCCACAGCCTTTTTAAGAGGAGTGGCAACAAAGGACATTTTAGAAGCTGCTACATGGAGCTCCGTGCATACATTTTCCAAACATTACAACCTGCCTTTATACTCCAGGTCCAGAGCAGGATTTGCCTCTGCAGTCCTGCAGGGCATTTTAGCTACACCATCTTTGTCTTAGTGCCTACCACCCCCAGGTTGGCTATGGTATTCAACCCATATGTCAGGACTGCAGTTGCATCCTTGAAGGACATAGTACAGTTTTGTACCTACCATAAATGTAGATGTCCGATAGGTATGCAACTGCAGTCAGATTTTCCCTCCCACCTACCCCTCTGTGGTATACTTTTGGGTTTCTAGCCCTCATTTTAGCTACCTGGGGTAATCTTTTATGGTGTATTTGTTTTTATGCAGTTGTACTTGTCTGGAATTTTTTCTCTATTTTTCAAAATTTAGCCTTCCTTAGAGGGCACCTGGCACCTGGGGCAAGAAACACTGAAGAAAATGGCGTCGGCTGATGTTTTTATACCCCAGGCTCTCTGACGTCCGGGAAAGGGCGACATCAGCCGACGCCGGACCCAGACTTTGGAATCCGGCCGACCAAAGGGCTGCCTGTGGTAGGACAACCCATATGTCAGGACTGCAGTTGCATACCTATCGGGCATCTACATTTATGTACTTTCTTGTCTATGGTTATGGATAGCAAGACAGAAGCAGAAAAAATATTTTAATCCCAACAATTTTGTACACTGGTCAGGCATATTTTTGTCAGAGAAGTTGTGGATAATAAAGAGTTGAAGGATTTTATCTGGGAGGGGAAGAGGGCAAGAGTCAAATGGGATAAACTGACCCTTCCAATAGATCAAGGAGGTTTAGGATTGCATAATTTGAATGCATATTTTAGAGTTACAAAGTTAAGGCTCTTATATACAACACAAGTGTAAAACTACAATTTAGTGTGGAAAGGGATGATGAAGGAGGGGGTAATTCAAGAAATAAGGAAAGAGTGGGATATTGGACACAGATCCTTAAGGAGAATAACAACAGTCATATAGATTATTATATTGATAAAGTAGCAGAAAGTATACTAAAAACAAAGTCAACATGGGGATGGAGAAAGGAGATTCTGCTGATAGGGATAACTGTAATTAGGGATACAGAGAAGAGGCAAGAGAGGGTGAGAATTAATTGGAGGAAGATGGCAAAGGAAACAAGGCATTGGGAACAACTAATTAGAAAGGGGGAAGATAATAAAATGGGAAGAGGCCTAAAGGACATTTGGACTGCAGGCTAGTGATTGCCTTCCCTATCAGGGATTGATATCAGATTATAGGCAAAGAGGGAGGTATAAGGGAATCCTAAATGAAAGTCCTGCACTGGTTGCATTTTTAGTTGAATCTACAACAGAAGCTGCTGTTAAAAAGGATAATTAGTAGGGCATATAAAATATTGCATGATAACTATAGGAATCAGTAAGAGGACGCCAGAAAAGATTGGGAATAGGGATTAGATAAGCAATTCACAAAGAAACAATTGGAGGACATAAATATGGATCTCAAATATGCAACAAAATCTTGAGGATTTAGAATTTTTCTATGGAAGTGTTTGCATAGGTACTCTTATACCCCATGCAGACTCCAAAGAATTTTCCTCAGGTAGATAACAAATGTTGGATGTGTAATGGGGAAGAAGGAGGTAGCTGGGTCCACATGTTCTCAGAATGTAATGAGTTGGCAGACTTTAAAATTTAGTTTCCTATAGGAATACTGGGTAAGCAAATGAGTGTAACTAAGGAAATGATTTTTTGAGCTGGAATTGCCTAAACATAGTAAGACCTTGTTAAGTTTAATTCTAGTGGCTGCCAAAAAACAATTACTATAAAATGGAAATCAAAGTCTAAACCAAAATTACTTGAAGCAGTGAATATATAACAAAGATAAAAGAACAGGAAGTGAGATCTTTAGAAAAGGATAGGAATAAATTACATAGGAAAAAATAGAAATTATGGAAACAATACAATAAATGTTTTGGAGGAAGAATGAGGTTTAAGAGAAGGCAGGAACTGAACAATTTATGCCATGCTGGTTTGATTATATTGTATAGAACAATACATGTGATGCATAATGTTTGTATATGTGAACTTGTAAATATAGCTTGAGTACTTTTATATAAAAGTAAGTTTGCTTATGTCATAACTGATAATTCAATAAAGATTTTTTTTTTTAATAAAAAAGTGTACCTCATTATGAGGAACATTCCTCACTTGAATTTTAAAAATCCCATGTTTCTTGCAGTTTCACGTTGAAATGGTCTAACATATATTCAGTGTTAAGCATTTTTAACTGATATCATTATTAAATAATAGTCATATTCATCAAAAGAATGAGTTATAAGTATCAAACAATACATTTTAACTATCCTGTGAGTTTCCTAATTGTAGCGGTTATTAAGCTGTTACTAGGTATTCCACATTTTACCCATGTGTTCCACATTTGATAATGGATGGTTGAGACATGACAAAATAGTAGCTGATTATATGATAAGCCGGTGAAACAGACTTTATTTTTAAATAAAATCATTGAAAATAAAATGTATACAGCATTTCATTTTCCTCTGGTTGTATGTGAAATAATTTACAGCTTAAAATAACATGACATTTTATTATTACCGAATGACATATAACTGCTGCAGTGTTTATAAAAGCAAGATTTAAAGCTAAATAGAGAAATTCCTAGCAGAAGACTCACAGCTTGGAACGCCATACTCCATTCAGTTATATGTTCATGTGCATGTATATATGTATACATTTGTCACATGGTTGTCTATTTATTATGTAGCCTGTGTTACAGCTCAAATGATTCTTAGAAGGACCAGTTTAGTTCCCCATTTAACAAATAAATACAATCAGTTATATACAACCTGTTCAGCCATAAACAGGGAAATAGAACTAGCAGTAAAGCACACTTTGTTTCTTTGAATGCAGGTACAAACAATGGAAACAGGTGCTCCAAATGAAAAATGTATTTCAGTAAGAATTAACAGAACTGATTTTGTTGTGAGTTGAAAATTAAATTCAGTTTAACTTTTTTACTGTAAATAAACTACTCTTGAACTAAAGAAACTGTTTCTAGTGTATTGTGTTTGCAGAGCTGTTCTAGCTTACGTAATGATTTAAAAAATTAGAGCGTGAAATAAAATTTCAGAAAAGGGTCAATGACTACAGTAGCTGCAGAAAAATGCACTAGCAAGACTAAATTATGATCAATATGTGTTAGGAATCAAAATGACTGTTTTCTGAAATTTTATTTCATGCTGTAAAGCAAGGAAGAATACAAACTTTAGGTATAACATGCAAATAATGCTAAGGGGAGGAAACTGCAGAGATAAGTCTGAGGGTTTATATGGACTGTAATTTAAGAAGGGAGATGTGTAATGCAAAGCCACGTTTGCATGTTTGGGAGGCTGGTAACATTAAGACAAAAGAAGGAAATTGAGATGTTCATAATAAAGAAGGATGATAATAATCACGGAGTCTAATTTGGTTTTATATTTTTGCCAAGAGCTTTCAAAGATAAACTGATGCGAGGCAGGTTTGACAAGAAGCAAATTATTCAAGCTGTTTGGAACTACCTAGTGGAGAGAAGATATCCAAAGACATTTTATACCTTGAGATTTTGTAACTGTGATTTGTCCTCTTAATAATGGCTATGTTAGTAACATGTAACATCAGCAGACAGGATATGTGTTAGGGACACTAAAATGCAGGAACTGTATGTGTCAACATCGGAGGACATTAGCCTGTGCTCAGAAAACGAGACCAATCCAGTAGTATTATAAAGATTCCATCAGTGAATATGATGGTGGTCAGTTTTATTATAGGCAATGCTTTTCCTCGGAGTGAGAAAAACAGAGACAACAAAGATGAGAAAGCCATAGGTGAAGGCACTGATGAAACCATCCTAAATGCTGGCAATTATTGCACATGTGAAAGAGGAGTAGTTGCTTCTAGGCTATGTTAGCATTTGAGTCAGCAGCTTCGTGAACAGTAGTCTTATTTAAATACGAATCAAAAGATAAAGCAAGAGTGATTCCAAGACATTTTGTCAGCACCTGCTGCTGGGATCAGGGCACTACCAGTTTTCCATTTGCTCTTTTATTTCTCGATTCTCCCACATTCCAGAGTAATGTGTCAATATATCCCTTTACTGGGGGGAAGAAGGCTTTGTTGCTTTTTAGGCTTCAGTCAGCCATCCTCCAGGAAGGGGGTGACAGCTTGGCATCTCTTAACTTGCTTGACACAAGCATGCAGTAATGCCAGACTACCAGACTGCCTGTACCATGCTGTCATGCATGCAGTAGTGCCAGCCTTATGGTACTGTGCTGTCATGCATGCAATAATGTCAGCCTAGCTGCACCATGCTGTCATGCATGCAGTGATAGCCTGCCTGCACTATGCTTCCATGCATGCAGTAATGCCAGCTTGCCTGCACCATATTAGCATGCATGCAGTAATAGCATGCCTGCACCATGCCGCCATGCCAGCCGTGTTATCAGTCACTCTGCACCATGCTATCATGTATGCAGTTCTATCCATCTGTTTGACCATGCAGCCATGCATGCATGTAATAATGTCAGCCTGCCTTACCATACTGCTGTAAGTGCAGTGATAGCCTGCTTGTATGATACTGTCATACGTGCAGTAAAGGCAGCCTACTTATACTGTGCTGCTATAAGTGCAGTGTTATCAGCTTGCTTGTATTATGCTGCCTTGCTTATTGTGATATCAGCCTGCTTTACCATACTGCCATGCATGCAGTAATGTTGGCCTGCCTATACCATGCTGCTGTGAGTGAAGTGATATCAGCCTGCCTGTATGATACTGCCATATGTGCACTAAGGGCAGCCTGTCTGTACTGTGCTGCTATAAGCCTATCTTTGGAGGATTTGATTTTGTTTCTGATTTCTTTATTAATCTTTTTATGTTCACTTTTACAGGCTGTAGTATTAACTTTTTTGTATGGACAATAAGTTTTTTCCTCTTATTGTATAGTTTCTTTTAGGGTTTATTCCTGAATTTAGCATTGTATTTGTGTCTGAGATGGACCGGTACCTCAGTGTACTTTTAGGTTACCATTGAAACTGTTCATGAATGTTGCAGTGCGTGATATGGGATCAACAAGGATAGTGGGGTACTTAAATTTGATCCGGTCACCAGCTAGCTATAATGCATTTTCTTTAAAAGGGTCTCTAAAGACAGAATGGTTTGATGGTAAATCAGGTTTTGCCCTTGTAGTGAGTATTTCTGAATGGTGGTTACATATGACCAATGATGGGACAACTACAGGTAAAGAGAATAGTTGGGATATGTTGGTAAAGACTAGATCCAGTATATTTGGAAAGTGAACTGTTTAGTCTAAGGAGCCATCATTTATGAAAGCTAGGAAAAGTGCATACTTATTTGTAGCAGTGCAGGTTTCACAGTTAATGGAAGGACATTTAAAATTCCAAGGAGAACAGTGTTTGGTTCTGTGTGTAGGGATTCCTGTTTGTTTAAGTATGCCTTAACAACAACAGAAGCTGCTGTTAAAAAGGATAATTAGTAGGGCATATAAAATATTGCACGATAACTATAGGATTCACTCAGAGGAAGCGAGAAAAGATTGGGAATAGAGATTAGAAAAGCAATTCACATAGAAACAATAGGAGGACATAAATATGGATCTCAAATATGCAACAAAATCCTGAGGATTTAGAATTTTTCTATGGAAGTGTTTTCATAGGTACTCTTATAGCCCATGCAGACTCCAAATAATTTTCCTCAGGTAGATAACAAATGTTGGATGTGTAATGGGGAAGAAAGAGGTACCTGGGTCCATATGTTGTAGTTGACATGGAGGGGTACAGTAGTTGGCTATGATGTTGTACAGATCTTTACATTTTCTAAAGGGGGCATGCAATGATGATAGATCTGCACTGGTAGTTTTATTCTCTTTACCAAACATACCATCTTTCCCCTAGTCTTAGGCCTGGCAGATTCTATGACTTTCCAAATATTTTATTGTGCATAATTTATTTCGCTTAGGCTCTACCTTGCATAGACTTTGATGATCCTTGGAGGCACAGCTTTTAGGGGGGAAAGGGGAGGAGCATGCTAACCTGGGAAGATTTTCTCAGCAAGACTATGTCCTGCCAGCCTTAGTCCTGCCGGCGAAGAGGATAGAACTACCAATCCGGATCTAGCATCAGGGTAAGTACATAAATATCACTTTTGAGTTATTGTAGAGTTATTATACGTTTCATCATGGAACAGTAATTTAAAGAATGTGGATGGCAAATGTTTTTAAATGTGGCATTGAAATGAAGATTTGTATTACTTTTTTAACCCTCGATGTGGTTGACCTTTTTACATCCATCCCTAGGGATGAAGGGTTGGACCACATTTATGATAGTTTAATCAGAACACAAATTTCTCTAGTAATAGAATCAATTTGCTTTATAAATTAATGGCCATTGTCTTGGATTACAACTTCATATTTTTTGAAGGAGAGTATTATAAACAGATCAAAGGTGCTCCCCTATATGCAAATTTGGCCATGCTGGACTGGAAACATAATAGTGTTTTTAATTGCGACTTTTGCAAATCTGTAAAGTTGTACGACAAAAACACCTTGACAATATTTTTATTTTGTGGAAGGGACCCGAAAGGGAGAGCAATAATTTTTTTAGTTATTTGAATAGCACTTCTAGGTTTTTGAAATTCACCTTTAATATTAATGGAATAGGAATTAACTATTTGGACACCTTTATTTGCTATACAGATCAGGATTTTAAATCAGTGAGTTTCAGGAAGCCAGGTTCACTAACTCCTACTTGGATTTCTCTAGTAATCATCCATTAAACCAGAAGAAGAGCATTGTTAAAGGGCAACTTGTAAGAGTAGCCCGCATGAATTCACACGCAGAGGATGTTGGTAGGGAGTTAAATCTTGTATCCAATATGTTTTTTTTAGATGTTACCCTCCTCGCCTGATAGATGAAATAAGAAGTTATGTGGAGTTTGAATAGGGTAATAAATATAAACTACTCTTAGGAGTAGGTTTAAACAAATGTAGAGGTGAGCATGAATCAGGAACGTTTGAGAGAGCCTTGGTTATTGAATATGGCTCACAAGCCAGAAAGGTTAAAAATATTACTGATAATAATTGGAACATACTAAAAGTCAACATGCATATTCATAACATTTTAGGAACTAAGCCATCATTTATTTTTAAAACATTCCCTGATATCAACGTGAAATTTGAAAGTGCAGTTCAACCTACTAACTATTCCGAGCACCTTAGGAACGGGACCAGAAAGTGCGGAGGGTGTGCCCAATGCCCCTACAACTTTGAAGGTGAAGGGCTAGTGTTGGAAAATAATATTGCCTCAAAAGTCCATTTCACAAAATGGAATTGTCTTTCAAGAGGGGTAGTCTACCTTGCGAAGTGTCAGGGTTGCTCAGCATACTACATTGGTAAAACAGAGAGAATGCTTTGTAAGAGAATTTATGAGCACCAATACCAAATTAACACACGTAAAATGGCAAATCAAAGAATGAAGGCTGATGCAATGTAGTGTTAAGTGCTTTTCATTTACTAGAATAGAAAACTTCATCAAACACATATACAAATTAAACTCATTAAATACTAAAAAAGGCACAAAAATGGCTATGATGTCATTGAATTAATTAATAAACCCTTGGTCATGGTCACCATAATTATATAAAATATGAAATCACAGCTAATAAATACAAAAGTATAAATTACATTAGCTTAGAATATTGACCCTATATGTGCAAATCTACCATAATAACTTAAATATAATAAAATATGAACTGTTATGATGAGCTGTCATCTATTCAAAGCCCTTAATTTTAAAGTACTACTTACATTACAAACAGTATTTTATGTTGGTAGAACCACTCGTCTGTTAAAAGAAAGGATATATGAGCATATATATGTAATAAGGAAGTGTAATTTTAATAATGCACTTGCTAAGCATATACATGATTTTACTGGTCATGAATTTAAGTTTTCAGTTTTGCAGCAGGTAAAAGTGCCTGAAAGAGGTGGTTCCTGTGAATTGATGCTTGACAAAGCCGAACTTGTTTGGCAACTCAGTCTGTTTTGATATGCTTGGGCAGGATTGAATGATGTTTGTAATGTAAGTAGTATTTTAAAATTAACGGCTTTGAATAGATGATAGCTCATCATAACAGTTCATATTTTATTGTATTTAAGTTATTATGGTAAATTTGCACATCTAGGGTCAATATTCTAAGCTATTGTAATTTGTACTTTTGTATTTTTGTATTTATTAGATGTGATTTCATATTTTATATAATTATGGTTACCAATGCCAATGGTTTATTAATTAATTTGATTATATCATTGGCATTTTGGCACCTTTTTAGTATTTAATGAGTTTAATGTGTATATGTGTTTGTCTGATGACGTTTGCTATTCTAGTAAATGAAATGTGCTTAACACTACATTGCATCAGCCTTCGTTCTTTGATTTGCCATTTTACGTGTGTTCATTTGGTTTGTTTTGTTTTTATTACCAATACCAAATTAACAAGATGAATTTGAATAATGCCCTTTACACCCATTCTTTAGACTGTCCTGCTTATAAAAACTATAAATTTGCCATTTTAGAGCAAGTCAAGGGAAATCCTACAAGAGGGAACATAAAATTAAGACTTGAAGAGAAAGACATGAAATGACAGCTGAGAATGCATGCCTTGAAATTTCCTGGGTTAAACAAATATATCTCATTGCAACCTGTTTTAAACATGAGAGGAAGTTTTAATTAAAAGGTTAGACTAAAATATTTAAAATACATTTTCTATATACCTTTGATTTATATCTGATTCCTGTCTTTGTAATGAAAAAAAGTTTGACATTTGTATTAAACCAATGGGTTTTACATTTCTGCATTTGTAGGGTACTGTTCCTTTAAGGCTGTTCTAGAATGTCGAAGCATATCCTACACAACTCTCTTCTTCAACATTAAACATCTCTGGCTGTGTTTGTTTTTACCTGCTGTTAACAACTTCTTTGCGTTGGTATCAATGTAGAACTACATCTCGGATCCCCTCTTATTTATGCTGTGTGTGTGTGTGTGATGTCTCTTACTTAAACACTTTGTTTGCAGTTCTCACTCACTGGCCTTTGTTACTTTTTCTTTGTAGTCCATCCCTCCCCTTTTGTCTCCATTCATTCTGCTACACATTACTACAGCAACACACACACACTACTGAACTTATGGTGGTGATTGCATGTGTATGCTATCTTCCTTTCTCCTTCTAATCTACACTAACTCGTGTTCTTTTTTCCACAACTAAACATAGCCTCCCTGTATGCCCAGAATGTCAACTACAGGAGTCAAGACTGCTATCCCTGTAGTAATCAGGCAGGGAAAACATTAAACAAGGCATCCTTCATTCTCTGCCTTGCAGTCCTACTATGAAGTAAATACTTAAAGGACTGATAACTGAAAGAAGTAGTATTGGTTGATTAAAAGCTGATCATCTTACCCACTAATCTCTCATTCATGTAAAGGTATTCGGCAGCTTTGCCCTATTTGTGCAGAAGGATTAAATCTCATTATTTTCCCATGGATTATACAACTATTCAAAGAGAGGCTGTTTGAATATGATCATTTTTAGAAGCTCTTTCTCAAAAATGAAACATTATTTTCTTCAATTATTTCAGGTGCCACGAATAAAGCTAAGACCTCTGTTTGCTTTGTAAATATATGCTATAAATATATGAATCATTTCAGCTTTTGTCATGACAGCCCAGAAGCTTTTACTAGTAATAGACAGCTTTAGTACATGAATGTACATAAATGTCTGTAATGCATCTAATTATCCTGGCCACTTTTAAGGTCAGTCTTGAAAACTAGGTGAGTTTTCATAAATTCATCCATGACATAGCCTGTCTGCGGCCCTCCTTGAAAATAAGTGAATTGTCCATATCAGGTTCAGTTTTGGGGTTCTATAAGTGTTGGGAGTATAAAAAGGCTTCATTCCTTAACCTCTGGTATACTTTAGATTCATGAATGGGACATCACACCACTGTAGCTCACCTATCTCATGTATTGTGGATCACTCCACACTGCTGCCCTGTACTCCTACAGTCATCCAGACATAACTATCCATACAGTT
The DNA here is from genome assembly GCF_019279795.1 of Protopterus annectens. Taxonomy (NCBI): domain Eukaryota; kingdom Metazoa; phylum Chordata; order Ceratodontiformes; family Protopteridae; genus Protopterus; species Protopterus annectens. Next base: position 299,130,722 of record NC_056750.1, read on the forward strand.
CTCACTCTATCGCATATCAGGGCAAACAGAACAGGCTATGAGGACTGCCCGGGCCCACATGGTTGGGGCAACAGGAATAAAGAAGGAGAGGCCCTTCTAGACTTCTGTCTGGCAAATGGCTTGCTGGTGGCCAACAGATGGTTCAGAAAGAGAGACAGTCACAAGGTCACATACAAGAGTGGCCAACATGTAACTCGGGTAGACTTCTTCTTAGTAAGAAAAGCACATTGGGGTACAATTGTCAATTGCAAAGTCATCCCCAGTGAAACAGTCAGTCTGCAGCATAAAGTACTGGTTGCCACAATCAGCTGTAAGCAGTGGTCATTCAGAGAAGGCTCTTAGGTCAACAGAGATTAGGCTGAAGATCTGAAAGTTGACTGGAGACAAATAACAGCAGTTTAAGGAATTACTCAGGGCTCTAGTACTTCAAGAAGTAGTATATGGAGCTGAAGAAGAATGCCAGTGCCTTAAAACAGCATGTATAAGGACTATAGAACAGCTATTGGCTGAGCCAGGTATGGAAATAAGGTACATGAGGAAAGCTGGTGGTGAAATGCAGAAGTTCAAGAAGTCATCATAAGATAGAAGGGGTGCAGGAAAAGGTGGCAGACATAAAAGATGGACCAGGCTAAGAAGGGATACTTGTTGGATAACAGAGAGGCTAAGAGAGCAGTTGCAATAGCAAAGAGCAATGCATCAAAGGCGCTCTACCACTTTCTGGAAAGTGACTCAGTAGACGGCACAAAGAAGCTCTACTAGGTTGCAAAGTAAAGACAGAAATACATAGAAGATAGTCTACAGACACCCTTCTAAAGGATGCCAGCAGCAACCTGCTCACCAGTCCACAAGACATCAAAAGCAGATGGAAGGTGTACTTCCAGCAGCTGGTGAATGCAGAAAACCCACAGAAGCTGTACTGCCCCAGACACAGCCTACAATGAAAGAATTGCCCACCCTAAAAGAAGTGATAACCACTAAGGAAAATGAAGCCAGATAAAGCAGTGGGCTCAGATCCGGTCACAGCAGATATGATTAAGATGTTGGGTGAGTTAGGGGAGAAATGGCTCCTGAGGATACTCTTAAGCATTACAGAGAGAAGGACATATCCCAGATGACTGGAGAATAAACATGCCAGTACCAGTATACAAGAGGAAAGGAGACATTTACAACTGTAGGCAGTATAGCGGTATCAAACTCCTATCACACTGCATGAGAGTTCTGGAGAGGGTGCTTGATAAATTACTATGCAAGTAGAAAGTAATATGGGAGATGAGTAGCTTCGATTCAGATCAGGATGCAGCACAACCGACCTTGATGCTTGTAGTGAGACAGATAGTTGAGAAGAAGCTAGAGATGAGGAAATATTCAAAGTGGGCATTCCTAGATTTGGAGAAAGCATATGACAAGGTCCCAAGAAAGCTGGTTGTGGATGTCCTGTGATGGTTTGCAATCTCAAAAAACATTGGTAGAATTAGTGCAGACTATGTACAAGAACCCAGTGACTTAAGCATGAACAGTATTTGGTCTCACAAAGGGGTTCCCCGTGGGAGTGAATGTGCACAAGGGTTGAGCTCTGACCCACTGCTGTTCATACTGGTGACTGACTGCATTAGCAAACAGGTAGGAGGGGACATATCCGCAATGGTGATGCATGTAGGTGATGTGGCATTGCAGGTAGACTAAGAATTTCAGCAAAGGATAGGGGAATAGAATGCAAAACTGAAGACACACTTGCAAAAGAATTGTAATGGCAGCAAGTAGGGGAATCAGAAGAAACTGAGAATTGAAACAGAAAGGAAAATAGCGGAATAGGCTAACAGCTTCAAGTATCTGAGAGTGGTAGTTGAGGAGAAGAAAAGTCCTGAATGAGAGGGCAAAGACAGAATCAGAGGGGTTGTAGCCAACTGGCACAGAGGGAATGTATGACACATGAATAACAAAGAAGCCAAAAAGTAAGGTGTACAAAACAGCTGTGTAACCAAAACTACTGTATGGTACAGAAACCTCGGTAGTGAAGACAGAGTTGAGGAAGCTAGATGAGCTGGTCAGTAAGATGTACACTGTGGGATACAAATAGAAATGAGTACATCAGAGGAGAAGCCAAAGTAGCTTCAATTGCAGAGAAGGTAAAAGACAACAAATTATGATGGTTCAGGCACGTGCAGGAAAGCAGAAGACAATCTAGTGAAGAAAATTTGGGACAGACAGGAAGAGGAAACTAGGGTATCCTGCAAAAGAGGTGGATGGATTGTGTTTAAGTTTGTGGAGAGTGGCACTAAATCAGGAGAGATGACAGTTGATGCAGTAACCTGACCCAATGTAAACAATTGGGGAAAAAGGAGAACTGACGGCGATGATGATAGAGTTTCACTCTAGAAAAGTCATGTTTTGTCATTTATCCACTTAGAATACTGTAATTATGACTCAACTAGCATAGGTTACTCGTTAATTATGACTCAACTAGCATAGGCTACTTGTTAATTATGACTCAACTAGCATAGGCTACTCGTTAATTATGACTCAACTAGCATAGGCTACTCGTTAATTATGACTCAACTAGCATAGGTTACTCGTTAATTATGACTCAACTAGCATAGGCTACTCGTTAATTATGACTCAACTAGCATAGGCTACTTGTTAATTATGACTCAACTAGCATAGGTTGCTCATTAATTATGACTCAACTAGCATAGGTTACTCGTTAATTATGACTCAACTAGCATAGGCTACTTGTTAATTATGACTCAACTAGCATTGGTTGCTCGTTAATTATGACTCAACTAGCATAGGTTACTCGTTAATTATGACTCAACTAGCATAGGCTACTCGTTAATTATGACTCAACTAGCATAGGCTACTCGTTAATTATGACTCAACTAGCATAGGCTACTCGTTAATTATGACTCAACTAGCATAGGTTACTTGTTGTTTATCCTCAAGCATTCCAGTAACTATAATATTGAACTGGTTTATGCAACAAAAGTCCAGAGACTCACATTCAGTCATTTGCTGAAATTCAGCTTCTTTGTAATAATTGTTATAGTCAAAATGAGTGAAAACATGTAAGTATTACAAAGACCTTTTACTGCATTACCCCTAAATCTAGGGTCAAAGCTTCTCAAGCCATAGTCTTGTTATATTTTGGCATATTGCATTAATATTAATAACATATCTGGTTACTTACATGTCATTGGTGCTTCCTTATTCTAGAAGTTTGTATTTTGATTATATACCTTAATGATGCTAAACCACACCTCCTATGTATGTTTCTTATGTATTGACTATCCAGGGACTACATGGTGTCAGAGTGGAGAAATGTATACCATAAGTAAAAAATATTTGCCACAAATGAAGAAGTATATCTGCAAAAAGTGAAGAAATGCATTTGCTTTCAACAGTTATCATGTTTATAAAATACTACAGGATAACTATAACATTAATCAGAGGAGGTTAAAAAAAGATTGCAAAGAGAGACTATAAAGGCAATTTACAAAGGAACAATGGGAGGAGACATTATGGCTCCCAAGCACATAAAGTTCATAAGGTTTAGGGGTTTTGGTTGAAAGTCATTGCATACATGTTTTATACTCCAAGCAGAATTCAGAGATTTTTTTTTTCCTCGGGTAGATAGCAATTGTTGCAGGAGTAATGGGAAAAAGAGAGGAAACTGGGAACTTTTAGGGAGCCTAAAGAGTTATCAGATTTAAAAAAAAATCCATGCAGAGTACTCTCTAAGAAATGTTAGCAGAAGAAATGTTTGGAACTAAGGGAATGGGAGGCAGGATCTGAATTGCATATACATAGTAAGACCTTTCTAAATTCAATGCTACTGGCTGCCAAAAAAAGCTATTACTAGAAAATGGAAATCAAATCTAAACTATTATTGAAAAACTAAATATTCCAAAAAGAGATAAAAAAAACTGGAGGTAGGATGTTTAGGAAAGAAAAGGAGCAAATTACATAGAAATAAATGGAAATTGTGGGAGCAATACAAGCAGAATAATGTTTAGGAGGAGGCTAGTGAGGTTTAAGGGAAGGCAGGGATTGAGCAATTTATATGATGCTGGAGTGAATGACAGCTGTTAAAAAGAAAAAAAAAAAATATATATATATATATATATATATATATATATATATATAATGTAATGCAAATGAAAAATGCTGATTTTTTTTTTCTTTTCTTTTAATGTATGTGTACCTGTGTCTTACATAGAAACTGAAGAAAATATTTAAAAAAAAAAAAAAAAAAAAAAGAGTTTTAACTTCAACCCCATGCTTTACCTTAGTCGTATGTGGTAATCCTGACTTTGTAGTTTCCCTTAAAATAACCTGTACGCTAACACTACTAGTACACAAGACAGCTTAGTCACTCACCTAACTGTGCAGTTCACCTTAAAATAACCTGTACCTTAACACTTGGGTTGGGAGGGTGGCCTAATGGTTAAGGTGTTTGCCTTACAAACACAAGGTGTAGGGTTTGAGACTCACAAGGGATAATTGGTTAGGCTTAAAAGGGCTCACAAGGGCAGTTAGCTTAGTACTAATCTATGAACCTATGAACTACTAGTACACAAGACAGCTCAGTCACTCACCTAACTGTGCAGTTTACCTTAAAATAACCTGTACCCTAACATTACTAGTACACAAGACAGCTCAGTCACTCACCTAACTGTGCAGTTTACCTTAAAATAACCTGTACCCTAACATTACTAGTACACAAGACAGCTCAGTCACTCACCTAACTGTGCAGTTTCCCTTAAAATAACCCATACCTTAACACTACTAGTACACAAGACAGCTCAGTCACTCACCTAACTGTGCAGTTTACCTTAAAATAACCCATACCTTAACACTATTAGTACACAAGACAGCTCAGTCACTCACCTAACTGTGCAGTTCACCTTAAAATAACCCATACCTTAACACTATTAGTACACAAGACAGCTCAGTCACTCACCTAACTGTGCAGTTTACCTTAAAATAACCTGTACCTTAACACTACTCGTACACAAGACAGCTCAGTCACTCACCTAACTGTGCAGTTTACCTTAAAATAATCCATACCCTAACATTACTAGTACACAAGACAGCTCAGTCACTCACCTAACTGTGCAGTTTCCCTTAAAATAACCCATACCTTAACACTATTAGTACACAAGACAGCTCAGTCACTCACCTAACTGTGCAGTTTCCCTTAAAATAACCCATACCTTAACACTATTAGTACACAAGACAGCTCAGTCACTCAGCTAACTGTGCAGTTTCCCTTAAAATAACCCATACCTTAACACTATCAGTACACAAGACAGCTCAGTCACTCACCTAACTGTGCAGTTTCCCTTAAAATAACCCATACCTTAACAATACTAGTACACAAGACAGCTCAGTCACTCACCTAACTGTGCAGTTTCCCTTAAAATAACCCATACCTTAACACTATTAGTACACAAGACAGCTCAGTCACTCACCTAACTGTGCAGTTTCCCTTAAAATAACCTGTACCTTAACACTACTAGTACACAAGACAGCCCAGTCACTGACCACAAACGAAACCAATCCCCTTACCTAACCCAAAAACACACACTGGTGCACACAAAAATAACCTGTACCTTAACAGTACTTAGCAATACAAGTAGAATAATATTCAGGAGGAGGAGTAGTGAGGTTTAAGGGAAGGCAGGGATTGAGCAATTTATGTGATGTTGGAGTGAATGACAGCTGTTAAAAAGAAAACATATATATAATGCAATGCAAATGAAAAATGCTAATTTGGTTTGTTTTCTTTTCTTTTAATGTATATGTACCCGTGTCTTACATGATAATTGAAGAAAATATTTAAAAAAAAAAAAAAAAGGGGGGGTTTTAACTTCAACCACGTGCTTTTAATTAGTCGTATGTGGTAATCCTGACTTTGTAGTTTCCCTTAAAATAACCCATACCTTAATACTATTAGTACACAAGACAGCTCAGTCACTCACCACACAAGAAATTCATCCCCTTACCTAACCCTAAAACACACACTAGTGCATGCAAATTCTCTTCACTACTTCAAACCCACTTACCTTTGTCAGCCAACTAGGAAGTCACCCAAAACGTTGTCTGCAAAGACAGCCCTTCACACAAACAAAATTACAATTCACATAAATTAGTGTTGACCAAGTAAAGTGTGACCTCCCCTATAAATATATATACATATATATATATATATATATATATATATATATATATGGGTCTACTTCACTTGACTTAAAAACTCATTTGACTGACATCCAATTGACCTAAATTTCATTTGATTGACAACTCATTTGACTGACTCCCATTTCATCGACATTTAAGGCATAGACTTGTGTGTTTTCCTTCACCTGTGACTTGCTTGTGATAAAAAGGATTACTGTAACTTACAATGCTGACTGTTAGAATTCTGATAGTCATGTAGAAAGTAATGTTTCTGTGGGGTTGTCTCTACATTTTAATGGGAAGTATCTAAAGTAATTTGGCAAATGTTTTGTGCATTCCCAGCAGTAGTGGCAGCGTGTAGAGTACTTTAAGGCAAGTTAAAGGTGTATGCCCTTTTCTCCACTGCAGTGTGGTCCTGGAGTTAGTATATATAATTGGGGGGTGGGGGGTAGCCCCCAACTAGTTTGGTTGTACATTGTCCCATCTCTGTTAGGAGGCTAAGTAAATAGTTTGTAAGTTCTGGAAAGGGTTAGTTATTGGTGTTGTAAGTGTGCTTGTCTATAGTTTAAGATTTAGTATGTTGAAATTCAGCATTGTAAGTTGTCGGTGAAATGGGAGTCAGTCAAATGAGTTGTTAATCAAATGAAATTTAGGTCAGTTGGGGATCAGTCAAATGAGTTTTAGGTCAAGTGAAGTAGACCCATATATATATATATATATATATATATATATATATATATATATGTATGTGTATATGGATTCCTATTACTTCGAACTTGTAATAGTAAGCCTCAATTCTGCGAAAGTGAACTTTTGCATAAGTGCACTTCACCGAAAACACCGTAGCACAGTGGAGGATATAAAAAACAAGCTATGTCCTCCACTATGGTGCGATAGTCATGGACCTTAGGGTTAGGGCACGGGTTAGGTAAGGGGATAGTTAGTAAAGCTATCCTCTTACCCTAACCCATGCCCTAACCCTAAGGTTCGTGACTATCGCACCATAGTGGAGGACATTGCTAGGTCCTTCACTATGCTGCAGTTGTCACGGACCATATAGGGTTAGGGCACAGGTCATGGTAAGGGGATATCCCTATGGGCTGTCCCCTTACTATGACCCGTGCCCTAACCCTAAGGTCCGTGACTACTGCACAGAAGTTCAGTACAACACCTGTTCATTGTGCTGAATTTCGCGTAAGTGCACCTGTTCATGTTTGTTA